>NC_141687.1:1065436463-1065441463 GCF_964263255.1 Lissotriton vulgaris
GTATTCTTCCCATTCAAGCCAGCCTCTATCCTTCCATTCACTCAGTTTATCCCACATGTTTTTAATGCTGTTATTATATTCTGTCCGGTTAGACTTTTTGTAGGTTAGTCCATCATGCAGTTGTCGTTCTGCTTCTGCAACGTACATCTCTCTAGGCATTATCACAATATTCCCCCCTTTGTCAGCTGGACGGATGAGAATACTGGGGTCATTGGCCAAATCTTGTATGGCCGTTTTTTGAGCCACCGATAAATTATATTTGACCTTTTTCTTTTTGCTGTTAGTCTGGTTGCTTCGGCTGAGTTCGAGCAATTCATTGCCTATCTGATCTTGAAATGAGTCTATGTTGTCGTGGTTCATTTTAGGAGTGAATGTGGATTTTGGTTTAAAATCTGTGTTAGCGGCTTGGTTATGCTGAATTTCTAAAGCATCCAGTATTCTCCTGGCTTCATTGCTAAGATTAAGCTCATCTTCAGTAGTATTTAGCTCGTCAATGGCCACTAAGTTGTCTATATCACCAATGATCATATGTTCATTGTCTGTGTCCTGATCATTAGTGGAATGTCTTTTACTCTTTTTCGGTTTCATTTTGTGCCATTTTTTGAGTTTCAATTTTCTGCAAAATTTGAAGATGTCAATCTTGTCGTCAACATAGTTCATAGTTCTCGTGGGACAAAAAGATAGACCTAGACATAATATTCTTTTAATTTTCATGCTTATTTGTCTATCCGTTAAATTGATTATAGTTTTGTTTACCTGTTTGTCGTCCATCATTATTTCCTCTTTGTTTGGGCCCTTCTTATTCCCACTGGCCTCTGATTTGTTGTGCTGTTTGTTCCTCTGTTTCCGTTTCTTCCTCCTCTTTGCCTGGTACTTCTTGGTCTGCCTCTTGTGCTCTGGGCTTGGGCTTGATTCTTTTCTTGTATTCTTGTAGACGATCTCGTTGCTTCCCGGTTCTGTTTCATGAACCGGTACTGCAATAAAAAATTACTCCTCTTTGGTCTCGTTTCCTCTGTTGACTTGATGCTTTCTGAACTCACAGTTAGTTCAGACATATCCGTCAAGGAATCCGCATTTTCTTCATCTTCAGTTGCAGTTTCCTCTGGGGTAGGTGTGGTTTGATCATTTTGCAATTGTGTTTCATAGAGATGATCATATTTCTTGCTGTGTGTGAGTATCCTCCCAGATTCATAGTCACCGCAGTCTCTATGTAGTTTGTATTGTTTCCTCTTCTTGATATCGTCTTCTAATGTTTTTAATCGTTTCTTCATTTCTTCCAAAAACTTGGCGATGATGTCCTGTTCCTCATGTTTATTTAATTCTTCAGCTATTTCTTCTATTTCCTTCTTAATTTTGGTTCTGTCAGACCATGCATATTTAATTAGGATTTGCATCATCACTCTGGAGCTGTTTGTGGCATTATCGGACCAATCCTCAAGCATCTGTGGGTCTAAAGAATCATATGATGGGATCAGGTAGATTCTCAGTCCTCTGGGAATCATGTTCTTATCCAGGTAATCCTGTAACACCTACCCCAGAGGAAACTGCAACTGAAGATGAAGAAAATGCGGATTCCTTGACGGATATGTCTGAACTAACTGTGAGTTCAGAAAGCATCAAGTCAACAGAGGAAACGAGACCAAAGAGGAGTAATTTTTTATTGCAGTACCGGTTCATGAAACAGAACCGGGAAGCAACGAGATCGTCTACAAGAATACAAGAAAAGAATCAAGCCCAAGCCCAGAGCACAAGAGGCAGACCAAGAAGTACCAGGCAAAGAGGAGGAAGAAACGGAAACAGAGGAACAAACAGCACAACAAATCAGAGGCCAGTGGGAATAAGAAGGGCCCAAACAAAGAGGAAATAATGATGGACGACAAACAGGTAAACAAAACTATAATCAATTTAACGGATAGACAAATAAGCATGAAAATTAAAAGAATATTATGTCTAGGTCTATCTTTTTGTCCCACGAGAACTATGAACTATGTTGACGACAAGATTGACATCTTCAAATTTTGCAGAAAATTGAAACTCAAAAAATGGCACAAAATGAAACCGAAAAAGAGTAAAAGACATTCCACTAATGATCAGGACACAGACAATGAACATATGATCATTGGTGATATAGACAACTTAGTGGCCATTGACGAGCTAAATACTACTGAAGATGAGCTTAATCTTAGCAATGAAGCCAGGAGAATACTGGATGCTTTAGAAATTCAGCATAACCAAGCCGCTAACACAGATTTTAAACCAAAATCCACATTCACTCCTAAAATGAACCACGACAACATAGACTCATTTCAAGATCAGATAGGCAATGAAT
Organism: Lissotriton vulgaris; assembly: GCF_964263255.1. NCBI lineage: Eukaryota > Metazoa > Chordata > Amphibia > Caudata > Salamandridae > Lissotriton > Lissotriton vulgaris. The sequence goes on from NC_141687.1 coordinate 1,065,438,793, forward strand.
TGCTCGAACTCAGCCGAAGCAACCAGACTAACAGCAAAAAGAAAAAGGTCAAATATAATTTATCGGTGGCTCAAAAAACGGCCATACAAGATTTGGCCAATGACCCCAGTATTCTCATCCGTCCAGCTGACAAAGGGGGGAATATTGTGATAATGCCTAGAGAGATGTACGTTGCAGAAGCAGAACGACAACTGCATGATGGACTAACCTACAAAAAGTCTAACCGGACAGAATATAATAACAGCATTAAAAACATGTGGGATAAACTGAGTGAATGGAAGGATAGAGGCTGGCTTGAATGGGAAGAATACTGTTTCCTTAAAAAGGATTATCCCCTGTTACCCATCTTGTACCTCCTCCCTAAGGTGCACAAATGTATTGATAACCCCCCTGGAAGACCCATCATCTCTTCCAGGGGATGTGTCTTGGAAAATGTCTCACGTTATATCGACCACTTTTTGAGGGATTTTGTCATGGATCTCCCCACGTATGTGAGAGACACCAAGGATTTTCTTGACAAAATCAATCAAGTGGAAATTAACAAAGAATGTCTACTAATAACGATGGATGTAAATGCCCTTTACACCATCATCGAACATAATCAGGGATTGGAAGCATGCGCCAGATATCTCAAACAGAGGGACATAAAATTTCTTGGCCACACCACCATGCTACTAGACATGATAAAACACTGCCTTATGAATAATTTCTTCTGCTTTAATGACGAGATCTTTTTGCAAACCCACGGCACTGTGATGGGTACTTCTTTTGCGCCGAGCCTGGCGAACCTCTTCATGGGAGCATGGGAGGCAGACTTCAGGAAGGACACTGAATTACAAAATGACTTTCAGAAAGTCAAATTATGGCTTCGGTTTATTGATGACATTTTTGTCATCTGGTCAGGTAATAGAGCGGAGGCCGCAAATTTCATCAATAAACTGAACAAGAATAACTGTAACATCAAACTCACGAGTAACATCAGTGAGAAAGAGGTGGAATATCTTGATACCAAAGTCCTAATCACAGACAATACCATTAAAACTGTGCTATTCAGGAAAACGACGGCAGGCAATTCTCTGCTCCATGCAGAGAGTAACCACCCAGACAATCTGAAATGGAGTATCCCCTATGGGGAACTCCTCAGAGCAAAAAGAAATTGCAGTAACCACAAAGATTACCTAGCAGAAGAGAAAACTATGACACAGAGATTCCTCCAAAGAGGTTATCCCTTGTGGGTGATCAAGAAAGCTAGCCAAAAGGTGTCTGAGATTGAGAGAGAAGATCTACTCAAGACCAAGATAAAGGAAAGGGAAGAAAAAGATAACATCACCAGAGTAATTCTCACATATAATGGGAATTCTAAACAAATTCAAAAAAGCTTAGTAAAAAATTGGAATCTTCTAACCTCTGATCCAATAATAGGAGACAGTTTACCCAAACGCCCTAGCATAACATATAAGAGAGGACCTACTCTTAGAGACCTACTGGTTCAAAATGATGTCAGTACCACCACTGTTTCCAGAGGCATTGATTTAAAGGGCTTCTACCCATGTGGCCATTGCAAAGCTTGTGCCAATAGCCACATGAAGAAGGAATTTTGGAATCCTAGCAGTAACATGATGCAACAAATCCAACAATTCCTTACGTGTACTACTCCATTTGTCATCTATGCTCTAACCTGCCCATGCAATCTATTGTATATAGGGAGCACGACGCATATGGCGAAAAAAAGAGTGTTAGAACACACCAGAGCTATCAGTAACCTTGACCAACAGTATCCGATAGCACGCCATTTCGAGAGTCATCACTATTCTGATCCCAAAAAACTCACTTATTTCGTGCTTGAGCAGGTTAACATAGGCCCCAGGGGAGGTAATCGTTTACTAAAGTTAAGGCAAAAGGAATCCAAATACATAATTAGCCTTTGTACTCGTTACCCGAAAGGGCATAACATGGACGAAGAATACAATGTACACTTGCAAGAATGAAATGTGGTTTCACTATTAGTTTGGATTAACTATTCTCTGCTAAATCATAGTGTAATTTCTATCATCTGCACTTACAGTAGTATTGTCCACTTGCAAGAATGAAATGTGGTTTTACTATTTGTTTGGACTAACTATTCTCTGCTAAATCATAGTGTAATTTGTTTCATCTGCACTTACTGTAGTATTGTCCAGTTCCCTTACTTTTCTTACACTTTTGTTCTCTCTGTCTCTCTGCAGATAACCTAACCCAAACGAGGGAGATGTCAGAATAGAATAACATGAATCATCTATAACTGTACTGAGAATCTCCGCTCTTCTCCTCTTCCATCTTTGAAAATAGAATTGTATTTTAATTAAATCATGTATGCACCTTAGCCTCACATAACATATGTTGTATGCAGGAATACACATAGAGTTACCACATCTTTGCACCATTTCTCCTTGGGACTCAATGGGGTATCGTGGAGAGCATTGGTCCAATCCACTAACCAGGATGGACTTTACAACAATGGCGCGATCGCCCATTGTTATTGGTGAGCTTCTCAGGGGGGCTCCCCTTCTCACTAACCAGAGCCTTGCACCCTCATTCCCATCTCACTAACCAGAGGGATACACAATGCACCATGCGTGCAGACAGTGGACAGCTCAGACAGCCTTATCCACGGCCGGAGCTTAACACTCAG
>NC_141687.1:1065448963-1065453963 GCF_964263255.1 Lissotriton vulgaris
ACATGTACTGTGTTTTACATATGTACTTAATTTGACATGTAGCACTGAGATATCCATTCACTCACTAATACACTCATGCACAGTCAACCGCCCATACAGCTGTTTCCACATGCAGTTTTGAATCTATACATATAGTGAATCAACTACTCACACATCTATGTACAGAGTCACACACCTTCCAGCCACCCATACACACACACTCAGTTTCCCATACAAATACTTGGACAACCAATCAACCCATACAGTTACTCATATAGCTACTGATCAACATATGCAGCAGTTTGTAGAACAACAGATATAATGATGCACAAATTAAAACAGTTTAGTCACTAACCCATGCACTCAGTGAGACACATTTAATCACTCACTCAATCAGTCAGTCATGCACCTAGTAAATCCTTCATCCAGACACTTATATATCCACACATTCATCAATATGTAAAACATATTTTAACTTTACAGAAACATACAGTCACTGGATGTTGTAATCAGTGATGTCATCAGTGATGTCATTTGAGATGTCATCAGTGATGTCATCAGTGATGTCACTAACCATGTCATGAATGATGTAATATGTGACATCATCAGCAGTGGATTGCGGGTGCGCGATATATAGTTAGCGCTTATAACTATATATGGAATTTCAATGGTTTTATGCGAGTAAAATAAGGTTTTCTAAATGCAAATCCCTAACTATATATGGCCTAAAACCAATGGTTTTTTCATTGAATTTTCAAGGTTTTGTAAATGCAAATTCCTAACTATATATGGAGTATAACCTATGGTTTTTTCTGTGAATTTCAATGGTTTTTTAATAGCAAACATCAAAAGCTGTCAAATGTCAAGTACGTGATAGGTAAAAACGTTTTCGTGTTTATGCACGCTGATGTGCTTTGAACGCTGCCCCCCCCCCCCCCCCACTCCCCTCTTTTCTCTTAGTAGTACTCTCTCTTTGCAGATAGTGAACGGTAGTTAACGCAGACCTTTACCCCTGTTGTAATCCGTCGTACCTGCTTGTCTCTCCATTTGATTGATTATTATCCAAGCATTTACTGTTTTACAATTGGTTCTCTTTGGATCATTCTCTATTTACAAACAGGCACAAAGTCGCAATACTCTGTTTAGTCTTTGCAGATAGTGAAAAATCGTGTAAAAAAATAAAAGTAATCGAGCAAAATCAGTAGACCACTAATTCGATCTCTTTTTAACCTCGGTAAAATACAAACATTAGGAATAACCCTTCATGAGAAATACGAAAATAGTGAAATGAATTGAGCTCCACACCATGAGGGCTGCAAAACAGCTCGACTCCGCCACCCACACCGCCCAAAATAACGGCAAACCCTATGCAAATATTATAAATATACACAACACACCACCAAAGAAACAGAATAAAACATTTTATTAAATAACTATTTACATAACTATTTTATACTTTTTATTGCCCGATCCGGCTAGCTCAATCGATCGAGCATGAAAGTCATGCACTGATAACAAGCGTTGAGAGTTTGTAGAATGATGGCTTCAGATTTTCCACATACAGTGTAGTGGCGCGAACTGGCAGGGGGCGTTTGGATTCTACCCCTTCTCCAAATAAGATTTTCATACGTGAATGTTCGTTCATGCTTTTTGTCCCTGAGTTGCTTCCATGTCACTGCCTTACATAAATGGCATAAGTCCTGGTTATTGAGTGCCATACTTCAGAGTTCTAAGCAGTTCTTGTAACACTGTTTAAACCTTATTTGCACCTGCTGCAGCTTCACTATTCAAAGTAGTGGGGTCCATTTGTGGACCTGACTGCATTGGAAAACAATGTGATACGGTGCCTCCCTAAACCGCTTGACGGAGGCTCCCGAGGGGCGGTGAGATGGCGCGGACTGAGAGGGGGCGCTTGGCTCCTGCCCCCTCCCCAAGTCGTGTTGCCCTGGTGAGGCCTGAGATCGCCCCCGGCATAGGTGGCCGGCTCCCGGGGTCCGGCGGAATTTTTTCCCTTTTGAAGAATCTTTCATTCTGGACCTTGTCCCACAATCCGTTTCACCTGAAGACACGCTGTCGTAGGGCGCCCCTTTACCGTTTTAGTTGCCATTCCGCCCGCTTTTGGTACTCTGTGCCTCTTCCGCCATTCAGCTGTTTACCGCTCGCTCTTGCGACTACAACGTCTCGCTCACCATGTAGTTGAGTTGCTCCCGCTCTTAAGATTTGACCGAACTTTTTGGACTGCTGAAAGCGGTGGAATTCCGACCGCTGGTTGGTGGAGACATTTTGACTATATTCTGCACCTGCATTGTCGCGTAATGCGTCATATGACGCGACGCGTTAGCGCACCCGGATGTGCTCCGGTGCGCAAGGCGCAGCTTCCCGGAAACGATCCAGAGCGCGCCGCGCAGCGCGTAACGTAAGCATAACAGGTCATGTGACTTGTTAATAAAACTTTTCATTGGTTCATTTTACTTTTCTTTTCCTAATTATGTAAGACTAGGTCATGTGACCTAAAAATAACACTTTTCATTGGATTAAAACATTTTTTTTCCCCAAACGATGAAAGCCCCACCTTGTTTCTGGATGTTTCAGACTGAAGCTGGCGTCACCATGAGAGCACCACCATCTCGTAGCTCCGTCGTGGCCATTCCGCAAGCAATCATGGCAGCCGCTCCCCACCGGAAGCCTGCGGGAGTCGAGGGCCCCCAAGACTTTTGTACAATCTTCAAGGCTGAGGGGACGCTTTCGAGAATGGAACCCAAGCCCTGGCAGACAAGCGTCCGAGTTCCAAGGTGTCCCAGGGCCATTTTACTGGACCAGGCCCAAATCCGAAGAGCCGGCCGCCATTTTAAGAGTCCTGTGGAAGCCGCCTACCGCTGCACCGCAAGAGTGGGAGCAACTCAACTACATGGTGAGCGAGACGCTGTAGCCGTAAGAGCGGGCGGTAAACAGCTGAATGGCGGATGAGGCACAGTGTAGCAAAAGCGGGCGGAATGGCGACTGAAACGATAAAGGGGCGCCCCACTACAGCAGACAAGCCTCCGCCATGTGCTTCAAAACTGCATATGTATCTCGTGATATCAAGGTTGGGCAACCAGTACAGAACAAGCAGTTACGAGTCCCATTTACACCGGCGCCATTTTGGGCGCGGCCGGGCAGGTCCAGGATCTACTGAAACATAAAAAATGAGGCTGACGTCTCTGAAGCAGTTCACGAACAGCAGGACATAGCAAATAAACATGAACTCTCTAAAGCTGTTAACTCACTGCAGAACAAAACAAGTGAACCTGAAACCTCTGGAATAATTGTCGCTCAAAAGAACAACACACAAAACTCTGTAGAGCCTGAAGAAAAAAAAACAGAAGGGCACTGTAGTTTCAGACACACTTAACACTAATGACGAAACAAAGATATCGTCTGTTCATAAAGCAGTTATCATCTTGACAGAATTGACAAAGAAGTGTACAGACACCAATGCATCAGCATTCTCGGAGATAACATCTTAAGGAACAAAGAAAGACCTGTTCACTCTTGACACCCCAGGTGCTGTGTATATTGCACTATAGTGCTGCATCGACAAAACGGGCAACCCTATTGATGTGGATTTTTCATTATTGATTATTGTAAAGAAATGGCGACTCCCCCCTTTAGCAGATTAGCTAAATGTTTCCGTAATTTAGGCATAAAAGTTATATTATTGTTGTTGTTGTTGTTATCGTTATAGTTCTGGTTAATTTCAAAAAATGGTTAAATATATTTACAGTTTTTGTTGCGTTCGTTATATTTAAATATTAATAAAGTTTTAAAATGTAACTGTCTTGGAGTACTATATTTTTTTTAAAAATCGGGTGAATGGGGCCTTGAATCGGGTTATTGTCATGTGTGGGCTTTGCAAGTGTACTGCTACAAGATCGGACATTTCAAACTCAAATGCACGTTCTTTTTCTTACCTTTCCGAAGCATGGAGCGCAATAGCAGGCAGAGAAAGGGTGATGCACGTGTTGAACACTGCCTGGCCTGCAAATTGCTGCCAGTGCCCCCCCCGCCCCGAGTACTTCACAAATCTTTAAAAGACCATGCGCTTGTTCAATGGGAAGTGGATAACATGGCTAAGAGCATTTGCTGACTAATGCATGAATATCGCTGACTTTTCAGCGATATTCATGCATTGCGGCCGTTTTTTATCGCATTTGCGATAAACCTTGCTAATAGCAAGGTTTATGTGCGATAAAATTCGCCGAAGTGCGGCGATAATTATTGTCTCTAAACAAGTTAGAGACAAAAATTACCGCTAGTTGTTGGAAATATGCCCCCGGGTTTTTCCTTGCAGGAATCGGGAAACGAAAGACTAGCACTGAAATCACTAGTCTCACACCTGAATCGGGAGGGTTGGCATGTCTGGATACTCTACAGCTGGAGCCATACACTACATCCGCAGGGCTAGGTGATAGCCTAGGTCCGGCCTGGACAATCGGACACAGAGGAAGAGAAGTGTCAGAGGGTGCGGTAGTGAATAGGGTGAAAGGGAGGTGTCGAACGGGCACAGGGTGTGATTCTCAGAGAAGAGCAGCGCAGATGGGGGAAGTATATGGCCCATGCATGAGAGAGAGAGCGGGGTGACCATTGCGTGGGGGAGATGCGTGCGAGGGTGGGGAGCCATGCTGAGAATCGACGGCGTGCAGAGAGTGGCCCTGGTCAAGGCATCTAAAATGGCTGCCGTGCACGACAAAATTGTGGCATTGGACAAAAACGCAAGATGGCGCAGACAATGTTTATCAATAAGGATTCATTTATAACAAAATATTTACTCGCAGTGACAAAATGGTGTTCAACACTTCCTGATTTCCATCGAATCGAACGTTAACAAACGTCACGCAGCAAAAAAAAAAAAAAAAAAAAAAAAGCTCACGCACAGAGCGCTTTTTAGCCATGTTATCCAATGGAAGGTGGATAACATGGCTAAGAGCATTTGCTGGATAATGCATGAATATCGCTGACTTTTCAGCGATATTCATGCATTG
>NC_141687.1:1065463963-1065468963 GCF_964263255.1 Lissotriton vulgaris
GGCAGTTGGGGGCACCCCGAATTTGGAATCTACGCTAGTGGCTATGCAAAAGACCCTCCAATCCATCGAGGGCACCATGGAATCTGTTAATCACCGCCTGGACCAAATGGCGACGCAGTTCGACCGCCAAAACGAGCGGATGGGGGAGGTGGAGCGGAGGGTGTCCGCCACTGAAGATGGCCTTGCCACGGTTTCAACTAAGGTTTTCAACATGGAGAGGGTGTTGGCGGTCATACAGGCAAAGAATGAGGAGTTGGAAGGGAGATCCAGACGGAATAATGTCCGCGTCACGGGCCTGCCAGAATCCACGAATGTTGGTCGCATGGAGGACTACATGGAAAACATGCTCATAGACATTTTTGGGGCGGACCAGTTGTCTCGAGTCTTCATAGTAGAACGTGCTCATCGCTCCCTGGTGAAACGCCCGCCGCCCGGGGCGCCGCCGTGCCCGATAGTGGCCAGGATTTTGAACTATAGGGACCGGGACACCATTCTACGCCTCTCAAGGGAAAAAGGTTCCATTGAATATCATCGAAACAAACTTGAGTTCTATCCTGACTTTACCATGGCGGTGCAGACAGCGCGCAAAGAATTTGCCACAGTGAAACAGCTTTTGCGTGCTGAAGACATTCCATATGCCATGTTATATCCCGCTCGCCTGCAGATAGGTCCTCCGTCGGATAACAAGATCTTTTCCTCCCCTAAGGCGGCCATGGACTACGCCAAAAAACAGAAAAAACGCAAAAGGGCACCAAATGGGCTTCAGGTTGGCGAGGAAGAACAGCAGGATGAAGTGGCATAAACTGCTGCATGCATTACACTGAGGGGGGGGCACGGTTGTGCAGCACTGCTTTGTGCCTCCTTTGGAACTGTACAGTTGGTAGCTGTGACCCTCTCCTGAAGTACTTTGATAGTGGACTTGTCTCGGACAGCCCCCAAGATTGCTGTTGTGTGACGTGCAAACTGATCCGCGTTCTTTTTTACCTAGTCACACCATGTATGCTACTGTATTGATCATGTGTACTGTGGGGGGTGTGGAGGGTCTGGCTAGTTGCAGTGGCTGGGGAAGGGCATGTGAGCCTACTGCGATTACAGCGTTGACGCAGCGCACATCCGTTGCCGCCTCTACTGTCCCATGACAATCCCACTGGGTGTCATATAGCAATGTGCTGATATCTGGATGATGGTTTGACTCTCTCTATGTTCATGACGGTGGGGTGCTGAGGGTTGGGGTTTTGGACATTGAGAATGGTCTTGCTCTCGTCAGTTTACTGGCGGGGGTTGTGCGCCACTACGCCCCTGGATATGGGAGATCCGCACACACAGTTGATTGCATTGTTTTGGGTTGCAATGGGGGGGGGTATGGGATGGCTTTGGCAAATTGGGACTGCTGAAGTGGGAGGTGGGTTGGGGGAAGGGTTCTTGGAGTTGGTTGGGGAGTTGTTGTTTTTCCTGGTCAGTGGTTGGGGCTCTGATGTACCTGTAGGATGTGTTGACCCTTGTTGGTATTTGTACGATGTACCTTGCAAGAGCGCTCATGACCGTTCTAGGTCACTGGGTAACGACTGTTGGGTTGGTGGGTGGGAGATGGTGGGGGCCTTTTGGCTGCTGGGCTGCTTGAGAGTTTGGCGATATGGATAGGGGGGGTAAACTCGCCTGCATCACATGGAACGTGCGGGGACTCAATCGGCCGCAAAAGACACGGAAGATGCTCGCTTTTCTAAATAGGCACAGTGCTCAGGTTGTTTTTCTTCAGGAGACACACCTTCGGGGGAGGGCGGCTGAAATAGTGGGTAAGCACTGGGCGGGGGTCCGACTGGCCACATCAATTTCCTCCTATGCCCGTGGGGTGATGATTCTGATAAAGAAAAATGTACCGTTTGACATACACCATGAGGAAATTGACCAGGAGGGCAGGTATATCATTGTGCAGGGTAAATTGTGTGGTACGCTGGTCACTCTCCTTAATGTATATGGACCGAATGTCGATGATCCTGATTTTTATGTTACCCTTTGGAACAAACTTTATATGCTCCCCCCGTCGGCTATCCTCTGTGGTGGTGATTGGAATGTCACGCTGGATGCTGAATTGGACAAAAAGCAGGACAGGCCATGTGTGCACAAGAAGGCGGCTGCTGCGGTGTGTGAGGGTATGCGTGGGCTGCAACTATTGGATATCTGGAGAATGAAGTACCCTTGCAAGCGAGAGGGAACATGTTACACCTCGGCGCATGATACGTGGTCGAGATTAGACTACTGGCTGGTAACTCGTGATGTGAGTGGGTGGGTGCCGGGTGTGGAACATCTGCCTCGCACTATCTCCGACCACGCACCTGTTAAACTGGTGCTGCAGTTGCCAACGCATGCACCTGCTCCTTTCACGTGGCGTTTCTCCCCTGGTGTGTTGTCTGATCAGGTGTTGCGTGAGCGATTGCGTCAGATAATTGAGGAGTTTTTTATGAACAATGTGGGGTCTGTTGACGATATGAGTACTGTATGGGAGGCCTTCAAGGTGACGGTGAGGGGGGTGTGTATTGGCCTAAGATCAGGGGTGCTCACATCTATCCGAGATTCCATGACCAGGCTGGAAAAAGAGTTGTTGGTTCTGGAGCGTCGACTGGAGACCTGTGCGGAGGCCGCATTGCTTGCTGAAGTTAGGTCAAAGGTTACTGAATATAATGAACTGGCGGAGCAGGAGGTGAAATTCCTTTCCAAACATGCCACGGCTAGATATTATGGAGAAGGGGGGTAGACCGGGGAGGGGCCTAGCGGACCGGGTCAGGGATCCCTGGGCGCGTCACTGTACGGTGCAGGAGATTGACGATCAGGGGGACGTGGTGACTAGCACGGACGGTATTCTAAATTGCTTCACCAAACACTATGCACGACTCTATGAGCACAGGGACACGGCGGGTGAGGAGGAAGTGAATAGGTACTTCGAGGACATAGCTTTGGTGTGGTTTTCCAGGGGACAGCAGGAGTTTCTGATGCATCATGTCACTGAGGCTGAGTTCAGGGAGGCGATTGCTGCTCTCCCGAACGGGAAGGCGCCTGGCACGGATGGTCTGTCCTCCGAATTCTATAAAGAGTATGCTGATTTGCTGATACCGCAGCTGGCGATGGTCTTGGAGGAAGCGTTTGAATGCGGCCGGCTCCCGGCGACAATGCGAGAGGCGCTGCTGGTAGCCTTGCCTAAACCAGGGAAGCCCCCGAATAAATGCGACTCGTATCGTCCCCTCTCACTCATGAACACTGATGTTAAAATCATTGCCAAAGTTTTAGCCACAAGATTGCGTTTGCTACTACCAGTCATGGTGCTGCCGGATCAATCGGGGTTTGTCCCTCTCAGGTAGACTACTCACAACCTGAGGGCTTTGTTTGCTGTACTTCACCTGCTTAAACCGGAGCTAGCTGCGGTGGCGGTTATGCTTGATGCAGCCAAGGCCTTTGATTCGGTGGCGTGGAAATATATGTTGGCTGTTCTGCACCGGATGGGGGTACCTTTTTTCTTTACTTCGCTGATCGCACTCTTATATACTGAACCCACAGCGAGAGTGAGTGTCAATGGTCATGTTTCTTCCCCGTTTCCGATTCAGAGGGGGACGAGGCAGGGTTGCCCGCTCTCGCCCTTACTTTTTGCTATTATGATGGAACCACTGGCCTGTATTTTGCGGCAGAGGTATGCGGAGGCGGCGTTGAAATTCCCTCTTAGATCCTTGGCAGTGTCAATGTATGCTGACGACATGGTCCTCTATGTTCGTGACCCAGCGCTACACTTAGAAAACATACTCCGGGAATTCATTAAGTTTGGTCGCCACTCTGGACTGACCATTAACTGGGACAAATCTGTCGTGCTACCCCTTACGGATATTACGCACCAGATCCCACTGGAATTCCCCCTGGAATGGGCGACGGAGTCGGTTCGATATCTAGGCGTCTGGGTGCACAGGGACTCTCAAGAAATTGTAAGGGCTAATTATGGAGTGGCCATCTCTAAGCTGGAGGATCAGGTGGCGCGCTGGACCCGTCTCCCTCTAACGCTAGCAGATCGAGTGTCCTTAATTAAAATGGTGGTTCTGCCGAAATTTCTTTATCTCTTTGTCAATATACCCGTCCCGCTGAAGTCGCACTTTTTTGCCAGGATGAGGTCACTACTGATATCTCTCACATGGGCAGGTAAGAAACCACGTGTGACGTGGGAGGTACTGACTAAACCGTACGAACTGGGGGGGTTTGCTGTGCCGGACATGAAGCTTTATTATCTCTGTGCGCAGGCACATTTTGTGACTTACTGGATGTGTGCTCCGCCGTACACGCCACACGTGGCGCTTGAAGCCAGTGCTATCCTGCCACATCCTCTGAGGGCCATGATTGTTAATAAACATTCGGTGTTTGAGAAGGAGGAGATTGACACTGTGAGGATCACGGCGACTGCATGGGAAGAATTGGGCAGACGGGCGTCCAGGTTGCCTTTATATGCGCCAGCTATGCCGCTGCTTTATCACTCAGGCATTTCGGTATCTGGTGAGATTGGAGGGTTACAGATTTTGAGGGAAGCTGGACTTCAAACTATGGGGGACCTTTTCCCTGGCGCTTTGTTTCTCCCCCTGCAGACCATGACGACTCGCTCCACTAACGCCGCTATGTCTACCTTTATATACGTTAGGCTTCGAGCTGCGATACATGCTCTCTTTCCGACATACCCGGAGCAGACGTTGGCACTCGGGGCTTTACAGCTGCTTTACACTGCCACGGACAGGACTAAGTTGCTATCTAAACTGTATCGAGCGGCACAGGAAGATGAGGGAGGGGGCGCAGTGTTGGCTAGGGCCAGATGGGATAGAAATCTCCCAGAACCATTGAGTGATGACGAGTGGACTGATGGCTGTGCTATGACAGGGGGGTACATGATTAATGGTAATTTTCGTCTTCTGCATTATAAGTACATACATCAGTGGTACTACACACCGGTTCGGCTGGTTAGGTATGGCCTTCGTGAA
>NC_141687.1:1069746463-1069776463 GCF_964263255.1 Lissotriton vulgaris
ATTTAAAAGTCCCCACAGAGATAGTAGGTGAAGATCATTGTGTTTAAGTCTCCATAGAAATAGTGTGTACATTCAACGCTTAAATTCCATTATAAATAGTGTGAAGCTAATGATGTTCAAGTCCACACAGAGGTTGTGTGTAATTATAGGAATGCTCAAGTCCCCGCAGTGATAGTGTGTTATTACAGTGATGATCAAGTCCCCACAAAGATGGTGTGTTATCATAGAGATGTTCAAGTCCCCACAGAGATGGTGTGTTATTACAGTGATGATCAAGTCCCCACAAAGATGGTGTGTTATCATAGAGATGTTCAAGTCCCCACAGAGATAGTGTGTTATAACAGTGATGATCAAGTCCCCACAAAGATGGTGTGTTATCATAGAGATGTTCAAGTCCCCACAGAGATGGTGTGTTATTACAGTGATGATCAAGTCCCCACAGAGATAGTGTGTAATTACAGTGTTGTTCAAGTCCCCACAGAGATAGTGCATGAAGGTGATTGTGGTTAAGTCCTCATTAAAATAGGGCCCGATTCAAAAAGGTAAATTTAGGCCAAGAGTCTAACTTTACTACTTTTCAATATTCACAAAGCCCCATAGAGAGAAGGTTAAGCTGACCAAGTTGAAGCAAACACAAGGAGATGATGGACGGAGTGCTGAAACTTTTTAGTCACTCACTCCAAGTCACGGATCTGGGTTGAATCCATCCTTGTTCTTTGGCTCACTTCACCACCCCAGTTCTGACCCAGCTATATGCAAATCAGTGTTGACCATGTGCCTCATTGGGAACAGTCCAACCCAAACTGCCAAGCCAGGTCTTCCCGTTACTGGAAACAAGCATCCTGTGACCAGTTTCAGGGTAACACCCCTCATCAACCAAGCTAGTTTTAATCCAGTGGCAAAGTGAGCAAGGGACCCACATCTGGGCCTACCCTGCCAACTTAGGACGAACAAGGAGATTATGGACGGAGTGCTGAAATGTTTCAGTCACTCACCCGAGTCACAGATCTGGGTTGAATCCATCATCGTTCTTTAGCTCACTTTGTCACCCCAGTTCATACCTAGCTATATGCAAATCAGTCTTAACCCTGTGCCTCCTGGCACCCCCTAGTGCTTCTAGTCAAAACAGAGCTTGTTATTAATTACAAGAAGGCTCACGTCCCCACAGAGATGATATGTTTTAATAGTGATATTCAAGTTCCCACATAGATAGTGTTTTATTATAGTTATTTTCAAGCTGTCACAACGATAGTGTGTTATTATAGCGATGTTTAAGTCCCCACAGATATAGTTCATGAAGAGGATTGTGTTTAAGTCCTCATTAAAATAGGACCCAATTCACAATTGTAAACTTAGAAAAAAATTTAACTTTTCTACTTTACATTTTCAACAATGTAAACTTAGACCAAAAGTCTATTTTTACTACTTATTAGTATTCACAAAGCCCCATACAGGGAATGCGAAGCTGATGATGCTCAAGCCAAAACAGAGCTTGCGTGTAAATACAGGAATGCTCAAGTCCCCACAGAGATGGTTTGTGACTATAGTATTACCATGGTTGTTAAAGTGAATGTGTGATTATAGACAGGCCCAGTTCCCCACAGACATAGTGTGTGATTATAGACATGCTCAGGTCCCCACAGAGATAGTGTGTGATTGACATTCCCAGGTCCCCACAAAAATAGTGTGTGATTATAGAGATGTTGAGGTCCCCACAGAGATAGTGTGTAATTATAGAAATGCCCAGGTCCCCACAGAGATAGTGTGTGATTATGGAGATGTCGAGGTCCCCATGGAGATAGTGTGTGATTATAGACATGCCCAGGTCTCCATGGACATAGTGTGTTATAGACATTCCCAGGTTCCCACAGAGATAGTGTGTGATTATAGAGATGTTGAGGTCCCCACAGAGATGGTGTGTGACTATAATATTACTACAGTTGCCAAAGAGAATGTGTGTGATTACAGACATGCCCAGGTCCCCACAGAGATAGTGTGTGATTATAGACCTGTCCAGGTTCCCACTGAGATAGCGTGTGAATAATAGGATCCATAGAGATATTATGCGATTATAGTGATGTTTAAGTGCCCACAGTGTAAATGTGTGATTACAGTCATATTCAAGTCTCCATCATGATGTTTGCACGGATAGATGTGCTGAAGAACCCATACAGATTGTATTAGTCTGATGGCTTATTAAATGAAGTAATCCACTTGAGGAAAATGTGTTTGACCACTCTCTCACATATCTGAATCCTGGTGCGACCACTCAGCCTTTATTCCTTCCAAGGTCTATACTATAAGTATTTTTTTACTTGGATAACTAAAAACATATGGTATTCAGCAACAAGTACTCTCAGGTGTGAATGTGCATTTTATATATGTTCATGAGATGATATGATGGGATAATAGTGGGACTCAAGCCACCACTAGAAATAGACTGTAATTACCCCATATCTAAGAATCCCACTTCAAATGCAGCATTAACTGATTTAAACTGTATTCATCCAGGAAGGATTACACTTCCTTAAAAATCCAAGTATCAGAGTTCTCATTTTCTTTTCTAACACCCATCTTATCAACTCTAGTCTCCATTAAGAAGATACAACTGTATTTCTGATTGCAATAAACTGCCCATACTGATTTGTTCTGATACTTTAGGATGATTACAATAGAAGAACTGTCACATCTATATAATGTTTATTTTATTTATTTTATTTTATATTCTTATATAGCGCAAGAATCGACCCCTTCCGAGGTATCTCCGCGCTTTGCTCGTAGGATGGAATGGCAGGTGTTACCAGATGTTGTGGTTGTCGACTAATGTTGGATTATTTATTCTTCCTGGAATAGGACGGTTTTTAGTTTCTTCCTGAAGGAGGAATGATTGGAGATTTGTCTTAAGCCGATGGGAAGGTTATTCCAGAGTTTAGGCCCTACCAGAGAAAAGGCTCTGCCACCTTGTCTGGTTTTTTTTACCAGTGGAGTTTTTATTAGCAATTGGTTGCTTGACCGTAGGGCTCTGTCAGGTTTATAAAGGGGTAGCTTTTGGGACAGATAGTTGGGGCCTTTCCCGAACAGGCATTTGTGAACAATGCAACAGATATTGAACTTGATGCGTTGTCGAATTGGCAACCAATGCAGTTCTCGCAGCAGGGGTTTGGAGGGGGTTCTGGGGGGGGGGCATTCAAAACCAGTCTTGCTGCTGTGTTTTGGACTACCTGGAGGCGATTAATGGCGCTCTCGTTGGCTTGTATCAGGAGTCCATTGCAGTAATCAATTTTACTTATCACCATAGTCTGCACTAGGGTCTTTCTATAGTTGTCTGATAGGTAAGGGAAGACTCGTCTTAACAGACCAATTGTGTGAAAACATGCCCCAGCGACTGCGTTCACATGTTCCTTCAAGGTAAGATTTTGATCCAACTTCACCCCCAGATTTTTTACTGTTAGTTTTGGGGTGGGTACTGGTCCCAGGTCTAAGGGCCACCAGTCGGGGGACCATAGTATGGACGCTTTTCCAAAAAGCATTAGCTCCGTTTTTCCAACGTTGCATTGGAGGCGATTGGCAGCCATCCAATTGGAGATGGCCCTCATGCCTTCCGTGAAGTTATCCCTAACATTGGAGTTGAGAGAATGGAAAGGGTAGAGAAGTTGGGTGTCGTCAGCGTAGGACACCGGGGTGAATCCATATTTTCTCATAATCTCAGCAAGGGGGGCCACGTACACATTGAACAATGTGGGGCTTAGGCATGAGCCCTGTGGCACCCCCTTCGTGAACATCCTGGAAGAGGAGCGGTATGGTCCCAGGCTGACGGATTGTGAGCGCCCGGACAGAAAACTCTCCAGCCAGGAGAGGGCTTGTCCTCCTATGCCCACTCCCTGTAAACGGCTCATGAGGATCTTATGGGACACAGTATCAAATGCGGCCGACAGGTCTAACAGCACCAGAATCATTGAGCCTCCTCTATCCTGTGACATCTTGATGTTATCGGTCACGGAGAGGAGAGCTGATTCGGTGCTGTAGTTGGGCCTGAACCCAGATTGAGAGTGGTCCAGGCCCCCTGTCGCCTCTATGAACCTGGACAGATGGGTATTAACATGCTTCTCGGCCAGTTTACTCAGGAGCGGCAGCAGAGAGTTGTCATTATAATTCCAGAATGAAATGGTCCTCTCCTCACAAAGCTCTTCTTTCTCTCAAAGTATTCCTTACACCTGCTCTTGGGGCTCTTTCTAGGCTCCCTCTCGATAAAAATCTGTATAAACATATGTCCTCCCAAATGCTGCCTTTAAATTAAATTGGATAATTCCAGAGATTTGAGTGCTGGTCAATTCTACATGTGAGAAGTGAAATTTTCGATTGTTAGAGGTGTGATGTGGCATCGCCTCAAACACGTACCACTGGCGATCAGGAAGCACTCAGGAAAAAAAAAATGTATATATATTCACTGAAAAAACCATAGGTTTCATACCAGTTATAGTTAGCTAAACATTTTACTCGTACAAAACCATTGAAATTCCCACGTTATAGTTAGTTGGACTCACTATAACTTGCGCGCCCGCAATCCACTGCTGATAATGTCACATATTACATCATTCATGACATGGTCAGTGACATCACTGAGGACATCACTGATGATATCTCAAATGACATCACTGATGACGTCACTGATGACATTATCCAGTGAATGTGTGTTTCTGTAAAGTTAAAATATGTTTTACATATTTAAGAATGAGTATGTATGAGTGTGTGGATGAAGCATTTAGTAGATGCGTGAATGACTGTATGAGTGAGTGATTAAATGTGTCTTACTGAATGCATGGGTTAGTGACTAAACTGTCTAAATGTGTGCATCATTATGTCTGTTGTTGTGTAAACTGCTGCATGTGTTGATCAGTAGCTATATGAGTGGCTATATGGATAATTGATTGGTTGCCCAAGTATTTGTATGTGAGGGTGAGTGTGTGTGGGGGTGGCTGGGAGATGTGTGACTGTGCATAGATGTGTGAGCAGTTGATTCACTTGGTGTATGGGTTCAAGAGTGCATGTGAAAACAGCTGCATGGACAGTTGACTGTGTGCATGGTTGTGTTGGTGAGTGAATGGATATCTCAGTGCTACATGTCCAAGTAAGTACATATGTAAAACACAGTGCATATGAGAGTTGGCATATATAAATAACTATACATAAGAGCCAGTGATTGTGCGAGTGGCTGTATGGATCAATGTGTACTTGTATCAGTGATTGTATAAGAGAGTATGTGTTAGTATATGTTTGAATAAGTAAGGTGTTGTGTGTATAACTGTATATATGAGGAAATGGGAGTGTGATTGATTGTTTGCATGACTGACTAGGTGTGTGAGTAACTCCATGGATGAGTGGCAGTGTGCGAGTCTCTGTATAGGTGTTTGAGTGCATATGATAGTGTTGTTTTGATGAATGACTGTATGTATGAGTAATTGTATGGGTGAAAGAGTGGATGTGTGTGTAGATCTAGGAATCAGTGAGTGCGTATGTAGTAACTGGTATTGGTGTGTCAATGGTTTCAAGAATGGTAGTCTGTATTTAACAGTGGGTGTATCAAAGGTTATATTAGAGTGTGAGGATGTGTATCGTATTATCACGTGAATGATGTAATCAGTGATGAGATCAGTGATGTCAATTGAGAAGCCATCAGTGATGTAATCAGTGATGTCATTTGAGATATCATCAGTGATGTCACTGACCATGTCATGAATGATGTAATATGTGACATCATCAGCAGTGGATTGCGGGCACGCAAGTTATAGTGAGTCCAACTAACTATAACGTGCGAATTTCAATGGTTTTGTATGAGTAAAATGTTTAGCGAACTATAACTGGTATGAAACCTATGGTTTTTTCAGTGAATTTCAAAGGTTTTTTGAATGCTAATTCCTAACTATAACGATTGAAATTCACTGAAAAACCATAGGTTTCACAAAGGTTTTTTAAATGCTAATTCCTAACTATAACGACGCCAGAGTTATTCCCAATAGAATGTTACGGAATTCCTATGGTAGATATATATATATACATATATATATATATATATATATATATATATATATATATATATATATATATATATATATATATATATATATATATATATTCACTGAAAAAAACATAGGTTTCAGGCCTTATATAGTTAGGAATTAGCATTTAAAAAACCTTTAAAATTCACTCAAAAAATCATATTCATTTTAGGAATTGTG
The DNA here is from genome assembly GCF_964263255.1 of Lissotriton vulgaris. Lineage (NCBI taxonomy): Eukaryota > Metazoa > Chordata > Amphibia > Caudata > Salamandridae > Lissotriton > Lissotriton vulgaris. Next base: position 1,069,752,700 of record NC_141687.1, read on the forward strand.
ATGTGTTCTAAGGTGATTTTACCATGTGAAAAAGCCTTCTGCTGGGATATCATGAATCATGTTTGAAAGAAAACTATTATCTCATGCTTTTCCCACAGTGGTTTGGAAGGGGATCTATATTCTAAACTGAAAGCATATTTTCTGTAAATTCACATTATCTTTCTCAGTCATGTGAGAATGAAGTCTAACATTCTCAGTAAAACATGTACATCCAACAAGGGCAGAGACTGTCAGTTGATTCCTTTGTGTTCTACTGCAGCTTAAAACATTTAATTTAAAAAGGAACAAAATGAGGGGGTTCATTTTGCCATAGAAAGTATGATTAGTGCTTCAGAAAGAAAAATTGGGGCACATTTTGAGTGACTTCTCAAATCCTCTTCTATTTCATTAAAAAAATTCTGACATGCAGACTGAAACATGCACTTTGAATACCAGCAGCAGCCTTCCCTGGTGAGCAGTAGCTTTACTACAGTGATCTAATGAGCAACTAGAGTGCTAACATTCAGAAATTATGGCAAATGTGACACATCTGAATGCCTTCTTGATGGAACCAAAGTAAACAAGCACTGAGAATGCAATAGATCTCGCCCTCGTTTAAGTTAAAGCCATTCTGTTTGTAATGAGGTGGCTTTTTAGCTTTGCTTTTATTAGTGTTTTTAAAAAACTTTCATGTAAATAACATGCATATGTATGCATATATGTATATGTATGCATGCATTTATATTTGTATTTATATAGATATGCAGATTATATATGTTTATATATGTATGTATATATATATATTCACTTAAAAAAACATAGGTTTCAGGCCTAATATAGTTAGGAATTAGCATTTAAAAAACCATTGAAATTGCTCCTATATAGTTAGTTGTACTAACTATATTTCGTGCACCAGCAATCCACTGCTGATGATGTCACATATTACATCATTCATGACATGGTCAGAGACATCACTGATGACATCACTGATGACATCACTGATGACATCTCTGATGACATCTCATTTGACATCACTGATGACATCATCCAGTGACTGTGTGTTTCTGTAAAGTTTAAATATGTTTTACATATTGAAGAATGAGTGGATGTATAATTGTCTGGATGAAGGATTTAGTACGTGCGTGACTGACTGTATGAGTGAGTGATTAAATGTTTCTTACTAAATGCATGGGTTAGTGACTAAACCGTCTGAATATGTGCATCAGTATGTCTGTTGTTGTGTAAGCTGCTGCATGTGTTGATCAGTAGCTATATGAGTGGCTATATGGGTTATTGATTGGTTGCCCACGTATTTGAATGGGAGACTGAGTGTGTGTGTGGGTGGCTGGGAGGTGTGTGACTCTGTGCATAGATGTGTGAGCAGTTGATTCACTAGGTGTATGAGTTCAAGAGTGCATGTGGAAACAGCTATATGGGCGGTTGACTGTGTGCATGGCTGTGTTGGTGAGTGAAAGGATATCTCAGTGCTACATGTCCAAGTAAGTACACATAGTGCATGTGAGAGTTGGCATATATAAATGACTATACATGAGAGCCAGTGAATGTGCGAGTGGCTGTATGGATCATTGTGTACTTGTATCAGTGATTGTATAAGAGAGTAAGTATGTGTTAGTATATGTTTGAATAAGTAAGGTGTTGTGTGTATAACTGTATAGTTGAGGAAATGGAAGTGTGATTGATTCTTTGCATTACTGACTAGGTGTGTGAGTAACTCCATGGATGAGTGGCAGTGTGTGAGTGTCTGTATAGGTGTATGAGTGCATATGATAGTGTTGTATTGATGAGTGACTGTATGTATGAGTGATTCTATGGGTGAATGATTGAATGTGTGTGTAGACCTAGGAATCAGTGAGTGCATATGTAGTAACTGGTATTGGTGTGTCAATGGTTTCAAGAATGGTAGTCTGTATTTAACACTGGGTGTATCCAAGGTTATATTAGAGTGTGAGGAGGTGCATCGTATTATCACATGAATTATATCATCAGTGATGTGATCAGTGATGTCAAATAAGATGTCATCAGTTATGTCATCAGTGATGTCATTTGAGATGTCATCAGTGATGTCATCAGTGATGTCACTGACCATGTCATGAATGATGTAATATGTGACATCATCAGCAGTGGATTGCGGGTGCGCGAAATATAGTTAGTACAACTAACTATATAGGAGCAATTTCAATGGTTTTTTAAATGCTAATTCCTAACTATATAAGGCCTGAATCCTATGGTTTTTTAAGTGAATTTGCAAGGTTTTTAAAATGCTAATTCCTAACTATATAAGGCCTGAAACCTATGGTTTTTTAAGTGAATTTGCAAGGTTTTTAAAATGCTAATTCCAAACTATATAAGGCCTGAAACCTATGGTTTTTTAAGTGAATTTGCAAGGTTTTTTAAATGCTAATACCTAACTATATAAGGCTTGAAACCTATGGTTTTTTCAGTGAATTTGCAAGGTTTTTTAAATGCGAATTCCTAACTATATCAGGCGTGAAACCTATATTTTTTTTCAATAAATTTCAAAGGTTTTGTAAATGCTAATTCTATTAGCGGATAACGTTTATATATGTTATTATCCTTCTGGGACCACCTGAGCAGCCATCTTGTTTCTCAGGAGAAGTGAGGCACAAGGGAGCACAAAACAAGAGTGGAAAACGCGAAAAGGGGGCAGGGTTGAGACCCCCCTGACTCCCTAGCCCTTCTCAGGGGGTCCCAGAAGGACCACCTAGTGCAATTTTTTTTTTTTTTTTAATCGTGGGGTACGCGCACGGTACGCGTACCGTACACGTACGGTGCGCGTACCCCATGATTTTTTTGTATTTTGTTTTTTTTGTTGCCCTTGGGGGTCCTTTTGGGACCCCCTGAAAAGGGCTAGGCCTTCACACCTACACGTTTCGAAAAGCCCTAATTCTTGATCACGGTAGTTACATTTACAGCAGAAAAACAAACATGTATACACAAGTATAAAAATATCAACTTTATGACTTAGATAAAATTGAAGTAAGAGCATTGATCCCTAAACACACTCTATTTTTGGGAGAACAAACACTCCCCAGGAGTGTACATACTGAAATACAAAAACACATATGACCAGTGTGGAACATGATCCGCCATGTGGATAGCATGACACAGGGCAATTTGTGAATATACAAGAGTAAAAATTTAAACATTGCACTACCAAACCCACAATGCATCATAATTGCAAAAGTGGTGTTTATGGTATAAATTGGTGAAAGAAAGGAAGAACAAATGTAACTACCGTGATCGAGAACTAGGGCAGTTCGAAACGCGTAGGTGGAGATTTGGTAGAGGTCATTAAAAAGTGAGTGAAACTATCCAAGAAGAGTGCGGCGTGTGTTTTTTTCAACATTGCTTGGAATTAATTTACGAAGTTGTCCTTACTTCGCCGCCGGCACCAGCATATTAGCGCTCCTCTCGCAAGGACAGTTGCTTGAATCATATTGTGGCACGGGAGGGAGCCCAGCACGAACAATCTGTTATATGAAAAGGCAGGACGCCATAAACATTGTGAAAACACTTTCCCGCTTGCCGTAATTGAAAGTGAACTTTAAACTGATTGAAGTCGGTGGCGTGCATTACCAAAGGAGAGAGTGTTTCCTGATAACAGTTTGTTATTCAACAAATGACAGCAAGGAAAGACGGACGGATCCCGGGTGAGTGTCAACGTGAGGCGTTAGAGAACACCGCAACGTTAGAAACCTCCCCGGTGAGTGAACAAACGTTCTGTGTATTTCATTTCTGCATTCTAAAGTGCACTTCGCAGAGCTACGCGTAGCACTACTATGCGAACTACGCCCAGGGTTACTTCTGGCCACAGAGTCACTACTCAAGGTAGCTGACGCAGGGAAATCTGGGGCACTCATTATGCTAAATCTCAAAGCAGCTTTCGATACAGTCTTGTATACTGTGTTACTGGATCAATTGTGGACACAGGGTATTAGGGGTCGAGTCTTTGTAAGGATTGCAGACTTCCTTCATAAACGCTGGTTTCAGGTCATCCAGAAGCCACATACCTTGCACGTTATCCCGTTGCAGAGGGGAGTGCCTCTTTTAAATCTTTACCTGCGCCCATTGGCCGATGTTATCCAGAGCCATATGGTGAAGACGGTATCTTACGCTGATAACACTCAACCTATGATTACATTAGCTAATGACAATGAGAAAGTGTGTGAGGGGGATTTTAATCTGCATCCATGTGTAGATCCTTTGCACAAGTGTTTATCAGAAATGATCTGTGCTCGTGCGGATTGTCTGCATATGGAGCACACCATAGAGGGGGAAATGTGTAATGACTTAATGAATGACCTTGACCTCTCTTTGGCTATGTCCTTAAAGGACCCTTCATACTGTTTTGATATCCCTACTTTTAAGGGACATGGCAGGGGTACCTTCATTGACCATATACTTGTCTCTAGGACTATGCAAACTTTTCTAGATTCTTTCTGTATCCTCCCTAGTGAATTTAGTGACCATAATCCTGTCACAATCTGTTTGAACTGTCCATGGGGAAAAAATTGTCCTAAAAGTACTGTCCAAGGAAGCTTGGGCACAACAGATGGGAGGAGGCGGTTAAAATGGTCAATTGACTCCGCAGATGCACTCTATAAAGACATCTCTGAAGGGTGTGCTGAGGACATTGACGTTTGTATCAACGGGGGAGGTGAACCTAAATTAGTTCTAGAGGCTTATCAAAACATAGCGGAGAAGGTGTCAGCGTTCTTATCTGTTCCTAATAAAACCCAGGTAAAAGTAGGACCGAGATGGTTTAGCCATGATTGCACCGTAGCTGCTCGCAAATTGAGGCTTGCTTTGTCAGCTTCCCCGAGGGATCGGGAGGTTGTAAAACTCTGTAGAAAGGAATATAAGGCTATTACTATCTCCCGTAAGGAGCTACTGAGGAAAGAGGCGTGGGAGGAATTGCTTGACCCCTCCACCCTGAATAGCAGCACCAAATTCTGGGCTTTGGTTAAGAAACCTTTCCTGATCGAGGACCCTGATGACGGAATTGTTTGCTGTATAACCAAAAAGGAATGGGAAGGCCATTTTAAAAGTTTATATTATTCTGATAATTCTGGATCTATGGCTGTTGCCCCCTATGATAGGGTTACCCCTATTATTTTTAACAAAAGCGAGGTCTTGGCTGCCGTAAGGGGCCTCACTGCTAATAAAGCGCCAGGGCCTGACGGAATACCCCCGGATCTTTTCAAGTCTGATCCAACCTTTTGGGCTCCCATTCTGGTTGCCGTATTTAATGCGGCGGTCGCAGTGGGGTGTCCAGAATCTTGGGGACTATCAACTATAGTCCCCGTATTTAAGAAGGGAGATAGGGGAAGTGCACTTTGCTATCGACCCATATCCCTAATCGATTCAATGGTTAAGATCATGGGGAGAGTTATACTTCAACGCCTAATAAGTTGGTCGAATGAAAACCACATCCTGTCAATCTCTCAATATGGTTTCTGTGAGGGGCGCTCAACCATAACTCAGTGTCTCAACCTGTTCCTTATTCTGAATAAATATACTGTTGTTCAGAAGGGAGCAATACATCTTGCCTTCATGGATCTGTCCTCAGCCTTTGACTGTGTCAACAGGGGGAGGCTGTGGAGGACCATGAAGGACAAGGGAATAGATGGGGGTATTGTGGAGTTCCTAGCGGATCTGCACAATGAAACAAGAGCCAATGTGAGGTATTCTTCGACTGGGGAAACCACGGGTTGTTTTCCAATTAATAAAGGTGTACGTCAGGGGTGCATTATGGCTCCTTACCTTTTTAATTTTTATATAAATGACCTGGAGGCTGATTTACAGGAAATAAAATCTGATTGTCCTAGGGCGGGTGCGAGGGGTATTCCTCTGCTTCTATATGCCGATGATGCGGTCTTAATTTCACGAACTGAATTAGGTCTTCAGGCACTTTTGATTGGATTTAATAAATTTATGTCTGATAGGGACCTTACGGTCAACAATTCAAAATCTTTTATAATGCATGTCGGCCGTCAACCTAAGAAGAAGTTCAATTTTAAATTGAATGATGTTCCGATACCCATCACCCAGATGTTTTCCTACCTGGGTGTCTTATTTGATACAAAAATGAGTTGGGCCCCACATCTGGCAAAGAAGAAGGGGGAAATGTCCAGGGTAAACGCTTCTATCTTCAATTTTGCCTCTAAATTAGGAAAAAAGCCAAACGTGGCTATGATGAAATTATACAACGCTAAATCCATAGCCACTGCAGTGTACGGAAGCGAGATTTGGGGCTACACAAACAGTGATCAACTTCAAATAGTTGAAAATAAATTTTTAAAACGTCTGTTGTGTGTCCCTGGGAGCACACCGAATTTGGCCGCTCATGAAGAACTTGGCTGTTTACATTTATCGGACATTGTTGGACTGAAACCGTTGTTGTGCTGGGTAAAACTTTGGTTAAGTGATGCAATCCCTCTGACTCACTTGATAGTGGAGGATCTTTTATCGCTTGACCACTCAATGCGTGTACCCTGGCTTAAATATTTGAAGTCACAATTTGCGAAACTTGGCCGACTGAACCTGTTTGATAACCCGGGGGATATAGTTAAGGGTGACGTTGTTGCAATTAAGAGAGCTTATTACCTGAACCGTAACGTTGCAAGAGATGAAGTAGAGCTTCTGAAACCTAATGTTAGAATGTATATCATGTTGAGAACTTGTAATTCAATGGAATTGTATCTAACATGCTCCTTCACCACCCATGAGAAATTTTTGCTGACCCGCTTCAGGTTTAACATCTTTCATCAGCTTTTAATTAGACCCAAGTCGGACATTTTTAAGAAACCAGCAGCTCCCTGTGGCTGCGACGGGAAGTCTCCACAGGACATGCTGCATTTTATATTTTTATGTAAATTTTATGAATATCCACGAAAGCGGTACCTGGTTACTCTTTTAAAGAAATTAAATTTTAACCAAATCAGACCCGCCCTTATGTACTTACAGTTGCTGCATTCGGACAGTGTCCTCCAGGTGCTAGAATTCTTAAAAATGACTATGAGACTAAGAAATTGTTTGGATGAGTAATGTGCATTAATTGTAGTTTATGGCACTATTGCACTTTATTTCGTATATTCTGTATATGGACTTTACTTGCATCTCTTATTCTAATTCTGTCAATGCACTCCCTTTTTTAGGATATATTTGTGTTGTGTGTAATTTAAGATTGACTTTGTGAGTATTGTGATGTTTTTATTATGAATTGTTTAAATTGTGTGTACTTTTATGGATTGCAATATATCCGAAATAAAGTCAATTTGATTTGATTTGATTGTGTGAATATATAGAGATCTTATTGCCCCCATAGAAATAGTGTATGATTATTGGATGTTCAAGTCCCTAGAAAGATGGTGGATGAAGATAATCTTATTCAAGTCCCCAGTGAAAAATTGTGAAAAGACAGTGTTCAAGTCGCCACATAGATAGTGTGTGAAGATAATGAAGTTCAAGTTCCCACAGAGTGTGTGAAGATAATTATGATCATGGCCTACTGAAATAGTGTGTAAATATATTGTTCAAGTCCCCACATGAAGTGTGTGTGAAAATGTTGACTTTCAAGTTCAGGTGGAGATAGTATGTGATAATATGCATGTTCAAGTCTCTACCTAAATGGTGTGTGGCTGTAGGAATCTCATGCCCTTTGCTCAGATGCTATGTGTAGGTAATCATGTTAAAGTCCTGTAACGACTGGATTTTCAGACCAGATATCACCAGCTCACCATGACACCACCAATCCAGCCGAAACGTAACCATCTCCCTCCCCAGAGCCTACTTACCAAAGTACCTAGGTACCTTCCTGGGGATGGGGAATTAGCAATATACAAGCTCATATCATCAAAAACACCACTAAATCTATAGGGATTACTAGAAACAATCACTAATTGCTACGGAATTCCATATTCTACACAACACTCCTACCTTATAGTCTTGCGGCAACTTAGGCCCAGACTATACTACCCTCCTACTCATAGTGAAGGGGCCAGTTCTGATTACTTACCATTACACACTGACCACAATCAGTGCTCACACAAGCCACAATCCGGTGGGTATACACATTAACCACAATCAATGCTCTCATTAATGCCACTCTCTCTAGCAGCAATCTCACTACACACCGTATCCTCCCGGTGCTCTCACAAGCCACAATCATGTGGGTATACACATTGATCACAATCAATGCTCTCACTAATGCCACTCTCTCTAGCGGCAATCTCTGTCCTATGAATACCTTCAGCTCTCTCTCTCTCTCTCTCTGTTGGGAAGTTTCTCTATATATCTAATATCTACTGGGATTGTAATATTATATTTTATGTGGTAGATAGACAGTTCAATCCTCTCACACAAGAATGGCCAAATCACAATATGCAAAGGTTATTCTCTGATATAAGTGTTCCCTGCTCCCTTGCTCAGTTACCACTTACCCGGACGGGAAACGCATCCGTCCACATAACAGCATCTGACTAGAAGAAAGGTTAAACTTTACCAAACAAATAACAGTTACACAATGGTTCACTAAGAACTGGGGTCCCTTTATTACACAATAGCAAATTATAACATCACAATAACTAGCAATCTAGGCATAGCCTGAAAAGTAAAGGGGAATAGCCACATCTAAGGAATACATCAGGCTTTATTACTAACACATCCACATATAGCTGACAGGAACTGTAAATAGCTAAAAAGGGAAATGGATTATAACAGGACTGCACACCGCTGAAAGAAAAGGGATTAATCAGTGCAACAATACAGTAGGGAATATAGCCTAGGGAATAAAAGAAAGTGAATGATTAAGTGTAAAGCAAACTAGTTTAGAATACCTCACCCTATAAGAAAGGAATGTTTCTCTCTCTGTGGTGGAACCAGGGCTCTCTCCCTCTGTCACCACGGCTTCACTCCACTGGCTCCAACTGCTCCAAAAGCTCTTCCATCTGACTGGCAACTGCTTCAATACATTCTGACAAACTGGCAGCTCCAGCTGACAGTTCCAGCTCCAAGGATCATCTCTGACTGCTCTCTTCAGCTCCAAAGACCAACTGCCTTCTACCATTCCAATATTCATCTGACTTCTCCAAGATCCATCTGAAGGCTCCAAGATCCATCTGAACACAACTGCTTCTGACAACTCAACCTCTCTGAACTTCGCTAATATGGAATGCTCTCCCCTAGTGGAAAGTTCCAGCCAGTAGCCTCCTCCCACCAAATCCATGTACAAGGCTCCCTGCTCCAGACGCTCTCACAGTGATCAGCTGCTTGTTTCGTCTAGAGACTTGAGCCCCAGGGACACTTCTTGATAAGATTCAGCTCCGGTCGGTTCTCTCTAGTTTGCAAAGAGCGAACAACACCTCATAACTAAAACATCACACTTGACCTACAAACATCTCAGTCTGCAGAGGCAGAAAGCAAAATGGAGTCTCTCTGGTTCTGGGCCTTGTAGGCCCGAAAAGGATGAAATAGACACATAGCTCTATCAAAATACATTCACAAACCCTACCAATAGGTAATATAAAGTCAGAACTACAGGATCCACCTTCTACTACAGGTCTTCAGGCCTGAAAATGATGAAAGGACAAATAATTATGTCAAAGCCAATAGGCAATAGATGGATTAGAGTCAGGAATAAGGGATTTATCATCATATAAAGCGGCTATCCTCTAGTTTATGATTCTAGGTCTAAAAAGAGGCCTGAAAAGGATCAGAACAAGCTAAGAATAGGGATCCAGGATGGTAGCAAGCTAAAGTCACCATCACTCAGAAATAGAACCAAAAACCCGGTCACTACAAGTCCCAACAAAGAGAGTGTGTTACTAAAGTGATTATCAAGTTCCGACAAAGATAGTGATTGATTACTGCAATGTTTAAGTTCCCACAGAGACACAGTGTAAATATAATCTTGTTCATGTCCCCACTGAAAGAGTGTGTAAAGCCAATGTTCAGGTCTCCACATACATAGGTTGTGAAGATAAGGAAGTTCACGTCCAAACAGAGATTTGTGTGTGAATATAGGAATGTTAAAGTGCCCACAGTGGTGGTGAGTGAAGGAAATCATATTGAAATCCCCATAATGATACTCTGTGACAAAGGTGATATCAAGTCCCCACCAAGCCGGTGTGTAGTTATAGGGATGTTTAAGACCCCAGAGAGAGAGTATAGGTCTCCACTGATATCTGGTTTAAAGACAATGTTCAAGCCCCCACTCAACTAGTATGCGAAGATAATGATTTTCAAGTCACAACAGAGATAATGTGTGGTTATAGGGATGCTCAAGTCCCATTGTGTGTTATAAAGATGTTCAAGTGCCCACAGAGATAGTGTGTAAAGATAATTGTGCGCATGTCCCCACTGAAATAGTGTGTAAAGACAATGTTCAAGTTTCCACACAAACAGGTTGTGAAGATAATGATGTTTAACTCCAAAGAGATTGTGTGTTACAATCGGCAGATAATGCAGCAGTTGATAGATTATGTGGTAAACATGGCAAATCTATAAATATGTAAAAAGATGTTGCAGCCATATAATGTCATAATCCTAGAGGCCCTGACAATACAGCATAGATATACTTTCCCAGACATTAATTGGATCACAGATTTATGCAACCTTAAGTGTAGCAGTCCTATTTTAGTACAAAAGGGATACAAATATTTTTTACTATTTAGCCTTTCCAATCATAAAGCATGAGGAGGCATCGCCATCGCTCACAAGACCATTCTGCGGCTGAGAGCCTATTCTGATGGCCCACAGACCTAATGGAACACCTCCATTTCATGATCCAGACCAACCAGTCCTACACCCTCCAAGGCACCCTCATCTACCGATCCCATGGACACTGCGCTCCTTTCTCTGACTCCATCACAGACATCATCACGCCGCATGCCATCACCTCCAACAACTTCACTAGAATACCTCAACTTCCACCTTAATAACCGCTTGGACCCCAACTCCACAGCTGTCCTGGACAACCTCTACACCGTCTGACTCAAGCAGATCGTACCCGAACCAAAGCACTCAGCTGGGCACATCCTCAATCCAATTTTCACAGCCGGGGACTCCATCACCTTCAGCCACACCTCTGACCTCCCATGGACTTACCACCGCTGTGTTCACTTCACCTTCAATTCCAACATCTCCCGCAAACGCCCTCATCAGCTCCAACGCCGGAACAGGAACAAGATCTCCAATGACCAGCTCGCCGCCACCCTCAGCAGCTCTGCTCCCACCCCCACAGACAATGACCCCATAACCGCCGACCACATGCTACACAACTGGACCACCAACTGTGCCAACACCATTGCCCCCCTCAAACAAACTATCCAGCCCCACGCCAAGAAAGCCAGCTGTTTTTGCACTGAACGACAAAGACTCTAGACGCACCTGCAGATGACTCAAAAAACTCCAAAACCATGACTGACCATGACAAATTCAAAATACCTCCTGCGGCCCACCACAAGCTCATCAGACTCTCCAGGAAGGAAGCACTTCAGAACAGAATTGCCACCAACGTTCACAATAGCATGGAACTCTTTGGCATCATCAAAGAGTTCGCTCAACCCAACAGCGAGTCCACAGTCATCACTCCCTCCCAGGACCTCAGCGACAGACTCATCACTTTCTTCCATCACAAAATCAAGATCATCTATGACAACATCGATGTCAACAACCCCCATGAGGAACCCCCTCCCACTGCTCCCAGCAGCACGCAACCAACATTTAACAGCTGGACAGCCCTCAGCATCGAAAACACACTGAGGATAATGAAGACCACCCACTCCGGGGCCCCCACGGAACCTTACCCTCACATCATCTACTACAAAGTCGCAGACATCATCGCTTCCAAATTTTAACGCATCTCCAACTGCTCCTTTAAGACTGACTCGTTCCCGATGACTGGAAACATGCCGAGATCAAACCTCTCCTGAAAAAATGTTCCACAGACCCCACCGACCTCGAGAATTTCAGACCAATCTCCCTACTCCCTTATCTAGCCAAAGTCATGGAAAAAGCAGTCTCAACCACCTGCGGAGTCCCACAGGGATCCTCCATTAGCCCTACCCTGTTCAACATCCGCATGGCCATGCTTGCAGCCATCGTCAGAGCACACGGACTCAACATCACATCATATGCAGATGACATCCAACTCATTCTCTCCCTATCCAAGGAACCCAACTAAGCATGGGCGGAAAATCCGTTTCGCTCGCAGATTTTGCGGATTTTCGGGAAATTCGCAATCCGCGAGATTCGCGAATCTCCCGCAAAATCCGCAAAATCCGCAAATCCGCGAGCAGCGGATTTTGCTCGCACTGCTCGCACTGTTCGCGTGAGTTCGCGCCCCGCGAATAAGTGCAAAATTGCAGAAATACGATCTTAGCAAAACTGAAAGTAACTACTTACCAGGTTCAAAAGTTCAGGCTCATCATTAGTAGCCATTTCCTGTAGTGCTTCCTGAGGGGCCCCTCCAGAGTTCAGTTGCCAGTTGAAACTATTATGTGACCCTGCTCTGAACCTCAGAATAGTTACACATATGCCACAAAGGTCCTGAATTACAGCTAAGGGAGACAAGCAGGAGCCAGGCTGGAAGTTAAAATCCATTAATCAGCCCCTAATTCATTATTGTCAGTTGGGGCAGGGCAGGTGTTGTAACTAATTTTGCAACAATGAAAGCACTTAGCAAGTGCAAAAGATCACTAATCAGGGCGCACTAAGGAAGCAGGTGCCAGCTAAAAAAATATTCTGTGACACATTAATCAGCCCCAAATTAATTCAGGTCACTTGAGGCAGGGAAGGTGTGCTTTGCTTTGCCGAAAATAATGTACACTGGACAACCAGAGGGTGTGGTGATGAAACAGAGGGTGGCATGGGTGGGCCAGAGGGTGGCATGAGTAGTCAGAGAGTGGCAGTGGTGACAGAGAGTGGCAGTGATGAAGAAGAGTGTCCCAAACAGGCTGGACACGTAGAAACAACAAGTTCGCAAAACTTGCGACCCGACAGGTAAGTTCGCAAATTGCGAAATTGTGAAAAACCCTCGCGAACTGGCAGAAACACGGGCGAACACAAAAAAAAAAAAATCCGCAAATTCGCGGGAATTCGCGGATTGCGAATCCGCAAATCCGCAAAATTCGCGAACGCAAGATCCGCAAAATTCGCTCATGCTTAAACCCAACACCGCTAAACTCTAGTTTCAAGATGGAATGGAAGCCGTCACTAGATGGATGAAGAACAGCTGCCTTCAATTCAACACGAACATCACAGAGATACTCATCATGGGCCCACACCCTGATGCCTGGAACAATACATGGTGGCCCCCTGCCAGTGCCTAATTTGTGCCGGTGCTTGCCGGTGCTTAGCACCGGCACTTAATTATCAGGGCCAGGTCTACACGCATTTAGTGAACATCAGTTATTGACTTATAATTAGTGGCACAGAGTGTGTGCTGTGCTGCTGTACCATAAGTGCAGCTGTCAGTGATGGGTTACTAGTTAAGAGGTACTGGTTGTGTGATGACTGGTGATGTTGAAGAACTTGTTTCACTTTGTGACTCCGATTCTGTCTTCACAACGTTTAAGTTCTCAATCAGGCACTGGCAGGCCAGGGGCAGCGGATCAGTGTTGCCGGCCCAGTGGGTGGGACACTGAGTTGGGCAGGACTTTGCCTGGTCTTCTGCGAGGGTTGGGGCTGTACGCGCATTCTCTTCTTTTTGCCACGCCCCCCAGCATATACCCGGATGGCCGCACCTAACCGCATCGAGTATCGTGGTTCAACGGCCGCCGCTGTTTAAAGTAGCGCGACCTGGGTGATGTTGGCCGCGTTGAGTTGGACTCGGTGGAGTAGACTGGTCTGGACAGTACCTAGAGTTAAGCACCAGGTAAGGCAGGGCCTGGTAGGCCTAATCATCGATTCATGAGTTAAAAAATAAAGCTGCGCAACAGCCTAAGCAGCACCAGGTGAGGCAGGGCCTGGCAGGCGCTGGGGCCTAATGAGTTAATGTCATGAAGCTGCGCGGGCCTCGGCAGCCTAATAGTGACAGAGGACCAAGTGGAGTGAGTCATGTTGAGCACAGCCACGTCTGACCTAGACGGCCATTGGAAAACTATAAAGTTGCAGCCAAAAAATGCCAGAACACGGAGCAGTCTTAATCACTTTCACTAAGTTCTTCAGTTCTCGTCATGACTAAATCAATAATGCTGTGCAAACAAGCGTGTCAAACACACATAAAAATTCTGAGGGTTTTATGCATTCATTTGAAACTGATTGATTGCGGAGTGTACTGGCACCCGTATGTAGTTCTAGTGTGTTGGTGGAGACATCATTAGTGTGTTCACTGGTTAATGTAGGCACTAGGCAGACGTGCATTTCCTGCTGTATGCGGTACGGATGCCACTGTGAGGGTGTTTGTGAAGGGGGTATGCCCATCAGGGGGTTGCCTGCATGGACCATTTCATCTTGCCATTCAGTGCAGAGCGGGATGCAGAAGGGGTCTTTGTGTTTTTCTTTAAATTGCCTTGTCTACAGTGCAAACATTAACTCTGAAAATCTGAGTTAATGTGTAAGCTGTAGATAGCACAGTGCTGCAACAAAAACGGGCAATTCCTGCTCTATGTTAAGCTGTGCAGTCGGAAGCAAATTCACTTACTAAGCGACGGGCAATTTTGGGAAAAAAAAGTCACAGACCCCATATGTGCATGGCCTTTGCGCTGAACAGCATCTTGATATGTCGTGTGCTCAGGAGTGCAGAGGTGCCCAAAGTGTACACAGCTGTGTAGACCACTAGTATGTGCAGAGCTGTTCAACTGTTAGTATGTGCACAAGTGTGCACTAGCAAATGAAGTATGGAGCGTGCGCAAGGTACAGGCAGGCAGATTTGTTCTGTGGCGGGTGTATCCTGAGATGACACTAAAAGGTGTGTGGAGATGTGTGCCCCCACTGTGCAAGGCAAGCAGCGTGCAACAATTTTTTCACATTGCAATGCATGCGCATTTGCTGCTTTCAGTGCTTTGCCAATTGCCAAACCCCAGCATACCCGCGCACTGCCAGGCTCACTACCACCACCGTCCAACAGTCTGAGTCATCGTGGGGTGGAAGTGGGCGAAGCCAATGGAGGATGTGGGTGGAGACAGGAAAGTGGGTGGTGGCCTCCTATGAAAACATTTGAGCACCGGCACTTCTATTTTACAAATTAAGCACTGCCCCTGCCCTCGGGGACCAACCATGCACGCAAACTCAGGACCATCCTGGACTCGAACTCAAAATTGATCGCCAGGTCATTCCCATCACCTCTTCCTGCTACCACACCCTCTTCCTACTACGCAAGACTTTCACGTGGATCCCCCCGAACACAGGAAAAAGATGACGCACGCCCTCATCATCAGCAGACTGGACTATGGCAACGCACTCGATATCGGGATCAACAAGAACCTCACCCGTAAACTCTAGAAGATCCAGAACACCGGCGCCAGACTAGTCCTCAACCTACCACACAGTTGCCATGGTAAACATCGGTCACCCGCGACTATGTCACTACGCGGTTGTTACAACGTCCGCGTTATAACAATGCAATACCATTACCCCGCAAGTCGTTACGACTTGTGGAGGGGGGAGAAGGTGTTGGATTTAAAATCTAAAACCTTCCCTACTGTCTGCACAGACTATAGTTGGAATAGTAAATTATACTATTCCAACATCCAGCGCCCCTCTCCGCAAGTCGTTGTAACAACTTGGGGGGTATTGGTATTGCGTTGTTTCAATGCAGTTGTTGTAATGACTGCGTTGTAACAACATGCGGGTGAGGGTAAGATGGGAAAAGGAGGCATATTCCACTGCCACATCAGCCAATATCTACGGACCCTGCATTAGCTCCAAGTCGAGAAGAGAATGACGTTCAAGTTTCTCAGTCATGCACACCAGGCCCTACTCAACACCGCAACCGCCAACCTGAACCACTGCCTCATGTTCCACGCACCCCTGTGCTCTCTACGCTCGGTCCAGCTCTCCATCGCAACTGTACCTCGGATCAAGGAAAGCAGAACAGCAGGGGTGCTTCTTTTCCCTCCTCGTGGCCAAGGCATGGAACTCCCTCCCTCTCCACCTCCAACAGGCTACATCGCTCTTCAAGTTCCTAAAGGACCTCAAGACCTGGCTCTTCGATGATATGTAGTGAACTTGTAGGATCTGCGGAACTCCGCCCTGCCCTCCTCTCCCTTGGCGCCTTGAGACCCGTTCCGGGTGAGTAGCCTGCACTATACCAACCCCCAAATTGATTGATTGATTGATTAAGTGACATGACAGTCCACCAAAAGCCATTACTGGACTAGGGCAAAGAAATCAACCCGGTCCCCAATATAAAGTGGATCCCATTAGCAAATCAGGTAGCTAAAATGTGCAAATTGGGGCCATTTTGGAGGTGTATAGACACACTGCAAAAGTGTTTTGCAAGGTATGAGATACTGCATGTATTTGTGCTTTCTGCATGCAAAGATTGTGGTAAAACCAGGGAAATTAACAGAACCAGGCCCACCAGACCATACCCTGGCGTACAAACAGCAAATAAACTGCCCGAACACTCACTTGTCACAGCAGCCCTTCTGGCACTACCAGATTGCCCTATAAACCAGTGCGACCCTGTTCTTAGCAGAGACCATCATACTGCACTCTGTGTGACAGTCTCCTTCTGCTGCTGTTCTTGCTTTGTTAAGCAAATTATTGGCAGTGAATTTTTTCCTTAAAGTTGTCTAATTTAGGCTGGGCGCAATATACTTGTGAGACTTTCGCCCCCAAATAACATGGACGTTCAGCCTCAGCCTATAATATAATTGGAGGTTAGTTTATGTGGATTTATGAGCGGTGTATCCCTTTCACTGAGTGCAAAATCGTGGTACAGCTTCAGCCAGAAATGGAGGAACACTTGTCTAGTTACAATGTTACCTCTGGATAGAAATATTATATATGTGATAATTTAATATGGGATTCTAACGTCATAGTTTTATTGTGCAACTGTAAAACTTCTATGCGAAGACAGACAGCGTTTCTGTTTGAAAGCAAAGCCTTAGTTAGCACTTTCCGGACTGCTAATCCCAACCACAACCCATGCAGTTTCTCTCTAGAAAGGTGTGTGCATAGGAACATGGGTCATCCTCAATCTGGGACTAACCCACTTCAGGAGCTTCCAGAGCCCTGGTCTCCGGTGAGGCTAATGGGCCTCTTGTTATGCATGAAAGTGGAATTTGCACATCTTTGATGGTCCATCCAGTAGCAATGTCTTGAGTCTCTTTCCAATGCAGATCATAGCAACATCCCCAATGGGTGAATTCAGGGAACAACTTTTATCTACGTCATGCAAGAAAAAGCTTAAATACTTAAATGTGATTTAAGCCTGGTGGATTCAGTGAGGATCCTTTTTTATTATTTATTTATTTCGTTTTTATGTTTACAGCCATGCACTATTCTCAAAGTAAATCAAATAGCACTAACTTTGAGACCAGTGTTAATAATTTCCCAGAGCCTGGTCAAGGTATTCAGAATAAAAAAAAATCCAATACATGACCTCTTTTAAGGTCCATTGTATTGATTTGAAGGTATTCGTTCCATTAGTTATTCACACGCATATTATAACATTTACAACAATGTTCAGGAGGGCTAATTTGTATACGATAGGCTGGCTTTCAGAGTACAAGTATTGTGAGAACTTGGTAAACCCGATTATGAAGACAAGTTTTAAAGCAACTAAAATTAACTGAATAAAAGCAGCACAAAGTGTACTACAGTTGTGTAAATGTATTTATTTATTCATTCACACTTTTTGTTTTCTGCTGTATGCAACAAAGCACTTGTATTGGGTAACCAATTTTAATTGGGAGGTATAAAGCAGCACATTATTAAAGCAGTGTTCTTGATGCTTAAATCGTATGGTATTAAATGGATACTAAATTACCAGAAAGTTGTCAATAGTTCAGCAATATGTTATAATTAATGCATTTTCTTGCAGTTTAGCCAATCTCACCTTCAGGCGCAGGGTCTTAACTGTTCACATAGTGCAGGAATTATTAAACGCTGGAGGTTAACTTAACTTTGCACCTCTTATAAATAGGATATCAATTCTAAACAGTGTAAAGGCATCTTGGTGGTTATGTCCCTGTGAATGAATACACCTGCGAGACCCCTCTGTGTTTTCACCATTCACTTCCCAGGATTGAAAATTCTGAGTGATCACTGCGCCTTGAAGCCTTTCATTTGGGGAGAATGCCAGGAAACAGTGCTGCCGTGGGGGATGGGACGTCTGCCCGATCACTTTAGATAGGCTAATGCCAGCCTTTGTCCAGGTGTGTGTGCGCGCGCCCTTGCAGGAGAAGGGCTCTCCAAAGCAGCGGCTGCCTGGTTACCAGCTCTGACTTTGGCTTTGTTATGGATAAGTGTTTCCTCCCGTGATAGAAGCGCAGCCACACCTCGGCTCCCTGCTCTCAAACTCACTAACTAACATGAAGAGAAACAGACGATTTCAAGCAGAGGCTTGTGTGCGCTCACAAGACACCAGCAAAGTGTTCAGTTGTACTTTTTTTCACCCGTAAATCTGTCAATCTTATTAATTACATTTGCGCACTCTAGACACTTCAAAATTTGCTAACATTCGTGACAAGAATTTTCAATTCTATTAAGGACAAGGAGGCGAGGATTATGCTTAGTCTCATTTCTTTACTGACACATAGCAGCCAATCACATTACAGTAAAGAAAAAACAGAAATACGTCATCCAGGGCAACCATAGAGTACACCCATAGTATATAAACAGTCTCAGAGGTAACCACTTCCTCTTTCTTTGTCCAAAATCCAGTAGGAAGAACCAATTAAACATCAGAAAACCAAGGAGAACATCATCCGAAAGGACCAAAATCCGAACGAGGAGGCGGAGGAACTTCCAAAAGCCACAGGAACAGAAGCAGGCCAACGAGGAGTAGAAACTCGCAGCAGAACTTCCACAAGGGCGGAGCCGGAGGAACCTCACTTGGGATCAGAGCCTGAAAAGAGACACAAAGCCGTAATACACATCCTGTGTAATCATGAGCAAATAAAGGGTGGGTAGAGAAAAAACCAAAGCATTCATTACATATCATTAGGAAAGATCTATGAAGCATTGCATAGTAACAATATAATAGATACATGCATATACAACGGGTGGGATAATCCTCGCCTCCTTGTCCTTAATAGAATTGAAAATTCTTGTCACGAATGTTAGCAAATTTTGAATTCTATTTCAGGACAGGAGGCTCCGATTATGCTTGTTCAAAGCTCATCCACCACAACAGAAGCAACAGTAGGAACAGGCTTGAAATAAAATGTCTTAAACACAGAATCTGAGGACCAGTCGGCAGCTTTCATAATGTCACATAAAGAGACCCCCAATGAAAAAGCCTTAGAGGCCATGGCTCCCCGAGCCGAGTGAGCACCAAAAACAGAAACATCAATGCCCGCTTCCTCCATAAGCCATCTTACCCAACGGGCCAAAGTGGCTGGAGCAACGGGGCGAAAGGGTTTTTGCAAAGCAATCAACAATTGACCCTGCATATCAGATCGATGAAGAGAAGTACTCACCTCATAATCCTTAAGGCATTGAACCACACAAAGGTTAGGTCGAGCCGGAAAAGAAGGATACGAAATGATCTCCGTGTTAGTTTTAGTGCGCCGGGAAAGGCGAAAAGAAACACCCTCAGGCGTGAAACTACGACCCGCTAGATCTAGGGCGCGGACGTCAGAAATGCGTTTGCAGGAAAGCAAACACAGTAACATAGTAAGCTTGGCTGAAAGTTGCTTACGAGTCAATAAGGAATTAACCGGCCAAGCCTCCAGAAAACGTAGTACCACAGAAACGTCCCATAGGGAAACATATCTAGGCTTAGGAGGAGTAGCCATACGAATACCCTTCAGAATTTTGGCTACGAGAGGATGTTCCCCAACTGGCTTGCCATCGACAGGAAGATGACCCGCCGAAATGGCGGAACGGAAATTGTTGACTGTGCAATAAGCCAGACCCGAAGAAGTGGACAGAGAGGATAAAAAATTGCATATCAAAGAGATATCAGCCGATGTGGGATCAACTTGCCGTTGAGTACACCAATCACTCCAACGTTTCCAGGAACTTCTGTAGCGCTTGTGAGTGTTAGGGGCCCAGGCGTTGCTGAGGAATCTGGCAGCGTCCTCAGAAAGGCCTGGCACCGTCCAACGTTCCCCGAAATTCGCCACGCCAGGAGAAGGAGGGATCCGGACTGAACCAGGGGATGCGGATTCTGCAATGGATCTAGAAGGAGATTCGCCCTCCGAGGAAGAAGAAAGGGCAGGTCGCATGCCATCTCCAGAAGAACAGGGAACCATGGCTGAGCCCTCCAGAGAGGGGCAATCAGAATCAATTCCGCCTGAAAGCGCGTCACATAGGCCAGAACCCTCGGGAGCATCATGAATGGGGGAAACGCATAACAGAGGGACGTCGGCCATGTCTGGAGGAAAGCATCGGTGGCCAGAGCTCCCGGATCCGGTCGCCAGCTGAAGAATTGGGGAAGTTGGGTGTTGAGCCGGGACGCAAAGAGGTCGATCAGACACGGCCCCCAGCTGCGAAGCAGCTGGCGAAACACCCTGGGGTGGAGTCTCCAGTCGCTGAAATCCCTCAGATGTCTGGAGTTCCAGTCCGCCACAAGGTTGCGAGACCCGGGAAGGTACTCTGCAATAACAGTGATCTTGTGCTGGAGGCAATAATGCCAGAACTCCTTGGCAATCTCTGCCAACAATCGCGACCGAGTTCCCCCCAGCTTGTTGATGTAACGCACTGCGGAGACATTGTCCATCCGGAGAAGGATGCAGCAGTGGGACTGAAGAGGCGACAGGCATTTGATCGCAAATGACCCCGCCAGCAACTCCAAACAGTTGATGTGGAGTGAAAGTTCCTGCGGAGACCACCGTCCCCCCGTCGAGACCGGACCGCAACGGGCTCCCCAGCCCCAACGACTGGCATCCGATTCGATCACAATCTCCGGAGAGGAGCCGAAGAGGGCCCTGCCGTTCCAGGCCTCCATGTGATCCAACCACCATTGCATCTCCAATCTGGCCTCCTCCGAGAGAGGAATCAAATCGGAATACCGGAGGCCACGCTGAAGATGCTGAATCTTCAGACGTTGAAGGGCCCGATAATGTAGCGGGGCTGGAAATATTGCTTGCAGGGAAGACGCCAAAAGCCCGACTACTCGTGCTAACAACCTCAATGACACAGTCGGACTCGAGATAATGGAATTCAATTCCCTCTTGATATAGCGAATCTTCTGCTGGGGCAGCAGCAGCTGACAAGTGATGGAGTTGACTCTGAACCCCAAGAAATCGATGACCTGAGAAGGAAGAAGAACAGATTTGGGAACATTCACCAGAAACCCGAGGGACTGGAGAAGGTCTATGGTCCAATCCAGATGAGTCATTAGTCTGACCGGACAATCCGCCAGAAGGAGGATGTCGTCCAAATAAATGATCAAACGAACCCCACGACTGCGGAGCGATTCCACTACAGGACGCAACAGTTTCGTGAAGCACCACGGCGCCGACGAAAGGCCGAAGGGGAGGACTTGATACTGATACCAAGTTCCCTGCCATTGAAACTGCAGAAAACGGCGATGGGGACGGAAGATCGGGACCGAAAGGTAAGCATCTTTGAGGTCCAGACGAACCATCCAATCCCGTTCCCTCAAGAGGTCTCGCAACAGATGGATACCTTCCATCTTGAAGTGTCTGTAAACTACCCCCGCATTGAAATCCTTCAGATTGAAGACCAACCGTGAACCTCCTCCCTTCTTGTCCACCAGAAAAATCGAACTGGCAAATCCTTGCGGATGGCGGACTGTCGGCACAATGGCCCCCTTCAATACCAGAGACCTGAGTTCCTCTGTGATGAACTCCTGACTTTCCTTTGAGAAGTGAAGAGGGAAGGGAGGACGAGATTGGTGAATGGGATGATAGAATTCGATTTTGAATCCCTGAACCGTTTCCAGCACCCAAGCATCGCCTGAGATTGCGCGCCAATTGGCTAGAAAATGGCGAATCCTGCCCCCCAGAACAACACTGCATGCAGGAAGAAGTCTCACCTGAAGTGGCGGAATCCTGACGTCCGCCGGAGTAGCCACCTGAACCTCCTTTCTTGAACTGCCCACGTCCTTTTCTGGAAGGGTAGAAGTTTGACCGCTGGGCATAATTGGAATCCTGCTGGCCTCCCTTATGGGACTGGTAACCACGTTGAGTGGGTTGGTATTGACCACGGCCGGACGAGCGTCCCCAGTTTCGTCCGGCCTTGTTAAAAACCGGACGCATGGCCCGTTTTAAGGTGGCCTGCGCCTTATCAATACTACTAAAAGTGCTGACAAAATGGGTGAGCTCCTTCAAGAAGGATTGACCAAAAAGAAGACCTTGAGCAGCAGCCCCTGCCTCCGAGGAAGAAAGTTCAGACAACTTCGGGTCCAGTTTCAGAAGAATAGAACGCCGACGTTCACTTGAGAGGGCACAGTTGGCGTTCCCTAAAAAACAGACAGCTCGCTGCGCCCACTGAATGAGCTCGTCAGGATCAACAGTGGAAGACGCTTCTTTGGCACGGAAGCCCAGATCCAACATTTTTGTGATAGGACCTAGGAGGTCCAAAACTTTATCCTGACAAGCCCGCCAGGAACGGTCCAGACCTTTTTTGGGGTCCTTTGAAATTTTGTCATGTACGTTAGAATGGTAGGGTCGACCTCCGGCGTGTCCGCCAGGTTATCCGCCAAATCTGGCCGCGGACACTCTGAGCGAAGACGCGCCCGCACATCTTTATCAAAAGGATGCCTGATATACTGCTGAACATACTCAGCCACAGCCGGGGAGGGAAGCCAGGCGGAAGAATTCGGGTGCACAATATCCTCCGGCTCAAAAGTTAAAACAGGAGGCCGAGAGGAGGCATCCACAAAATGCTCTTTACATTTACGTTTTTTGGGGGGAGGAGGTAAAACCTCCGACGAGGAGGAGGAAGCATCATGGTCGTCGCTCTCTACCAGTACAGGGACAGCCTTGGATTTAGAGGACAATGACCAAGCCAACTTCCGAAAGTCCGAAGAATGGGGGTTACCAGGAGATGAGGACTTCTTGGAAGGAAGCCAACCTTGCTGTTGCGCATATTGCGTCAAATGGCGCTTCAGGGGTGTAATGGCGCGAGCCATTGCCCTATTCATAGAGAGTTGTACCCCTTTGTCCAGTGCCTCAACCAGGTCCTGCTCAAAAAAGTCAGACCCCTCCTCCTCAAAGTCACCTTCCTCCTCAAAATAATAGGAGCCACTCATGATACACTGGAAGTGTAAGAAATCAGCCCACCAGGTGACAAGGAATCCGGTATGTCAGTGACACAGTCTGAGGGAGTGAAAAAACCTCACAGTCAGCAAGTTACAGCAGAAAAAACTGCGTAGAATACAAGATATAGAGCGTGGAGGGAGGCTTGCCGACCAAAAAATAACCACTCTAGGCAAAGCCTATGCAAATTTTCCAACCGGGACCTTTTGCCAAGCTCCGGCGTCGAAACGGGACTAGCTGACAGGCAGTGGGCGTGTACGTCAACAGACGCGTTCAAGAGCCGGCGCTGTGTTGACAGAAAAACACAGCTGCGCGAGGAAAAGCCCTTAGGGACAAAGGTCGCGCATGCGCAGACACTCGGCTCGCCCGACAGCCAAGGAGCCTGCTCGCGCTGAACGTGC